>NW_028227274.1:6700000-6702500 GCF_978045245.1 Mus caroli | reverse complement strand
TCTGAACACTTTTGCTCTGTGGCTTGTTGACCCCATAGAGATAGAGACTGTAGATGTGGAGAGCTGCCTGTACTTTATTCTACATGAGGAGCCATGTAAAATAGCTTTTCTAGCCCATTGCAGGACTACTTACAGTTTTTAGGACTGGTGTGAGAGCCCTTGTTTAAGTTCAATGGGAAGGCATGGGCCAGCGAAAACAGACATGGATCCTTAAGGTAGTTAGGTTGGAAATGCAGGCTTCTCCTTTGCTAGCTCTGACCACAACTTGGTCCTATGACAGGGAATCCACAGTATAGACAGTAAAAAAGTTTGTTGTAGCCCCAAAATATTCCTGATTGTTTTCCTATGAGGCCTCAGCTGTATCACACTTGGACACTGCAGGCTAATGATGGACGCATACCAGGGTTATAGAGTTTGGATTTTCTTTTAGTATGTGTCTTTGCAGTGACAAGGATGTGGAAGGATTTACCTTGACTTCCCCTTCCATTTTGTTTTGTCATTCATTTGTCCTGTGGAGATGAAGCAGGTCAATTAGAACAAAGCCACAATCTGGTATTCAGTAGAATTTGTCTTTGGGCCCTACCCTCTGAAGTAGGTCTCCCTTGCAGGGCTGTCTTCTCAAGGCTAGGCATAAGTATTCTCACCTGCAACTCCATATTTGAGTGACCTCTCAAGACCTTTTATAGATCAAAAACTCCAACATGAAAACCAGATAAGCACTGTATGAATACAGAATAAACACACAGAAAATGTGATCATTCGAAATCCAGACATGTTTTAGACTATGTAGTCAGTCAGTCCTTTGCATCTGAGGGCTCTACCTCTGAAGAATTCACCAACCAAGCATCAAAAAATTTCGTTTCTTCTTTTTTCCCCTAAGACATGATCTCATGTACTTCAGGCTGACCTGACCCCAAACTCAGTATATAATTGAGGGTGACCTTAAATTTCTGATCTTCTTTTGAAAACCTACCACCACCACCACCACCACCTCCACCACCATCACCACCACCACCACCATCACCGATCCTTTTGCTTGTACATCTGGGTTTTAAGGATATACAGGTGTGTGTGTGTGTGTGTGTGTGTGAGAGAGAGAGAGAGAGAGAGAGAGAGAGAGAGAGAGAGAGAGAGAGAGAGAGAGAGAGAGAAAGCCTATATCTGATTTATGTAGTGCTGGGGATCTAACCTATGGCTATTTTTAAAATGTTTGGCAACAAACACTACCAACGGGGCTACATCCCTATCTATCTTTTGTTTTCTTTTATTTTGTGGTTGTTTTTGTTGAGACAGGACCTGTAACCAAGGCTGATCTTAAACTCACAGCAATCTTCTAATTTTATTTTCTTTTTTTCAACCCAAACCTAGGGTCCTCATATGCCAGGTAGTTCTATCACTGAGGTACATTACCAGTACTGGTCAACATTTTTCAAAAAATAGAAAGGAAGGGTTAAATAGATGGCTCGGTGTAACCCACTGCACATTTGTTGTTCTTGCAGAGGACTCAAGTTTGATTTCTAGCACCCACATGTTGGCTTACAACCATCCACAACTCCAGTTCTAGTAGATTTGACACCCTCTTCTGACCTCTAAAGACACCAGGAATGCATGTGGTGCAGAGACATACGTGTGAGCAAAGCACTCATACAGACATAAAATAAAAATAAATAAATCTTTAAAAATTAAACAAAAAATTAAAAAGAAAAAGCAAACATCTATGGCTGTATTGAATATCTACAGACTACCTCTCAGCTTTCCAAACAATATAGCAAAATAAATATTTACATAGCATTTATATTAGGTGTTTATAAGTACCCAGAGAGGATTTAAAGTATAACAGAGAATGTTTGTAGGTTAAATCAAATGTCAAGGAATTCTCTACAAAAGGCACCAATCATCTGATCTAATAATCTTTGTCCAATCATTTGATATGTATAAGGAGAGGCTCTGATACTAAGATCTTGTTCCCCTATTGGTTCTTGATTTGTCAGTAAAGAAAGCTGGGAGGTGGGGGGAGGGGGCAATTGCTGGGTGGAAAGTACAGATGGGACTTATGGATCCCAGGAGGAAAAGGAGATGCAAGGAAAGTGTGTGTGTGTGTGTGTGTGTGTGTGTGTATTTCTACCATACTTTGGAAGAAGAAGAATGCAGCAATCATGTGAGGTCTTGGGGAGAGCGAGGGCTAGTGGCCTCTGCTCCAGGCAGGTGGCTAAAGATGTTTGGCAGAGGCTAGGTGGGACTAGCCACTAAGTTTAGAGCAGGTGAAGAGATGGAGATAACAAATAGGCAAGGGCACAATTATTCAGGCAGGAGATACCCGCACCCAGCAATTGTGCCTAGAAGGCAAATTATAAAGGTATTAACTGTGTGTGTGTTTTATCCACAGATTCAAGGGTCTTGGAAGCAGTCACCTCCCAGAGCTTAAGGCTGGTAGAAAGGGAAGCTGGGAGGGGCTGGTAGTGCAGCTCTTCCTGGGAAAAGGCTGTAGTGCTTTAAAACT